>NC_056727.1:5532567-5550067 GCF_019279795.1 Protopterus annectens | reverse complement strand
GATTCTCAGCTAGAGCTTCTTCTGCTTCTGCGTGGAGACATGCGTGAATGGGCGTACCTTCGTTGAAGGTTGTGTGTCAGGGCTGGTAACACGGCACGTAAAAATCAACTACCAGTCATTAGCGGACCGGAGTTCAGCTGTGGCGACCACTAACCGGGAAAAGCCGAAAGACACAACAACAACATTCTGTAGCTACAGTTTCGTGCTTTCAAGCAGCTAACATTGTGGGGTTAAATTTAGAGGAGCATATCACTGGAAATTCTAATGTTAAAATTGCCGTCTTAGGAGTGTTTTGTAACTGACTACCCTGTTGTTATTAACTGCAGTTTTCGTAATGAAATATCAAGAGACAAAGATGTGGCCTTTTGAAATTATTTATCAATGGTTGTTTTTCATATGCCTTTACTAGCACAGTCTGACTTTTTTTTTACTAAGTTTCTGTTATGGGTGATATATGGAACTTTTGTTTAGTATTCTAAGAATCACAATAGCCTAGAGTAATCTTTTCTGGGATGTTATTATATTAAAAGCTAAAATATTGCTTATTTTCCCTGAATACCATTTTTGTTATTTATTTATTTATTCATTCATTCATTTATTTATTTTTGCCACTGCACTTATAAACCCCCTGCAGTATAGATTCATTAGCAATAAACCACTCTATACGTAAACAAAATTCTACATGAATATTTACAGCTGGAGCCACCTGCTTAATGGATTTTGTGGAGGATTATTACTCTGAGAAAGTTGCTGTAATGCTTTATTTATTTTGTGTTGACTGGGTTAATCCCACTAAGCTGGTGGCCTCTTTTTAGGGGATACCCAAGGTGGAATTTGTACTGCTAGTGGAAATTTGGCTGGGGCATTATGGAAATTTCCCTACTCTTTTAATAGGTGCTCTGGGTTCTTTTGTATCCACCTGAGCTACCACCAGCTTAAACAGATAGGACTTTGGTTTAACGTCTCACCCCTAGAATGACACACTCAGGAGTATAATACCTCCCTTATGCTGTAATGCACTGTCAACAAACGATCTTTCTGGTGTGGGAATAGAACAAACAGCAAGTGTGCTACCGGTTTCGCCACTAAAACTGTTTTATACTGTTACAGAGAACTGGTTCTTGACTGCTAGGTATTGACAGTAGTCTTATATAGCTATTTTGCCATTTAGTTCACAAAATGTCTCACTCCCCACTGGCCCTTGTTTTCAATTATAAAGGAATTCCCAGTATTATTCTAGCATGTCCAAAGGTCAGTTGTCAATCTCCTCTCCGGTCCAGCTGGTGAATCTGGGAATCTTGAGGCAATGTTACAACTGCCTCATGTACACAGACAACCCTCTCCTCCTCCCAACAAATTCCAACACATGTGAGAGATGCAACCATATAGCCAAACTGGAGGCTAAGCTCTCTCAACTCAGTACTGGCATAACCAGTCAGGAGGAGAAGGAAACCACACTCACTACAATTCCAGTCTCACATAGACCTACCACGACAGCAAACCAAACACATAATCACACAAAAACATACTCGGAGGCTCTAAATAAAGATCTGCCTAAGCAGCAGAGACCTCCAAAGCAGACACCCAAGCAACCGCTACCCCAAAACAAAACACGTGCAACACATATCTCACAAAGCCAGTGTGCCGAACAGTCACAGCCCTTAAGACTAAACAACACACCTGATACACTTGTAATAGGTGACTCTATCGTCAGGCACACTGACGTCCCGCTCACCATGCTGAACAAGGAGAGGGTCAGGGTGAGCAGCCTGTTGGGCGCTAGGATCCGCCACATAACACAAGCACTCAGGTCACTCCAAGGCAAGTAAAAATATGACTCAGTCATTGTCCATGCTGGTGTGAATGACCTGAGACGTACCTCCCTGGACTACATGAAAAGAGACATAGAGGAGCTCTATGAGCATGTAACCCAGGCCGGTATGACCCTGACCTTGAGTAGCATCTTACCCTCACCAAGAATAATGCCACAATATGAAGACAAGATGATCAATTTCAACAATTGGCTTAAGTACTGGTGTCATTCAAAGGGGATCCAATGCCTGTCAGCTTGGGATGATATGCTCGACAAGCCACGATTCTTCGCTAGGGACGGCTTGCACCTGTCACCCCTGGGCTTTCGGATATTGGCAAAGGCTTTTGCTACCCCCATAGTGCCTTTTTTAGGCAAGGCTCAAAAGACAAACCCACCTCCATAGGTATCACAAGGGATAAGAAACTAAGAGTAATGCTACTCAACGCCAGAAGTCTAAACCTCAAGATGCACTTTTCGAAACTCTCCTTAGCATGGAGAACATCGATATTTGTGCAGTAACAGAAACCTGGTTCAGGGCTCCCGAGAGCACCCCAGCACTACCAGGTTATACCTCATACCATGCTTTTCGACCCCAAAACTTGGACCGAACCACAAAAGGATGGGGAGTATCGATATTCATCAAAGATACCCACACCTCCAGGTTGGTGGCAAAGCACAAAGCATCAGAGACTATCCATGTGCAACTAACAGTGGGTAAAACTGCCTTCCAGTTTATAGCCTGCTATAGACCACCCTCCCAAACTCAGGAACCCCACTCGGCCTTCCTGAGAACACTGGAAAATATGAAGGTCTCTCCAAACACCATTATATTGGGCGACTTCAACTGCCCAAACATAGACTGGGAGCATTACGCTAGCTCCAACACCCTAGCCCAAAGGTTCCTAGAATTTATAAACTCAAATACTATGGAACAACTTGTTACCACTCCCACAAGAGGGGGAAAACATACTGGACCTGATCATCACCAACATGGGGACTCTTTGCTCCAGACCAGAAGTGTATCCCTCACTGGTAAGATCAGACCATAAACTAATCTCACTGGATATTCACATCCCGACCCCACCCCCTGCCCAGGAAACCACAGTGAAAAACTTCTCTAAAGCAAATTTCACACTCCTCAAAACCGAGGTGGAATCCTTCAAAGCCCCCGGGCCTGTGGGAAATACGGCCCAGACCGCAGAATCCTTTATAAACGCATTCTATGAACACCTTCAGGAATGCATGGATCATGTGATCCCAAATAAAACCAAGACCCAATCCTCCAAAGGCAGATGTCCTGTCTGGTGGACCCCAGCCATAAACAAACTATACAATAGAAGGAGGAAGCTACTAAATGATAGAGCAAAATCCCAAAAAGGGAAGGCATCACTAATCAGTATTAGCAAAAAACTACGGGCACTCATAAAATTGTCTAAGGCCAGCTTCGAGAGAAAAATTGCACAGGACACTAAGGATAATCACAAGGCTTTCTTTAGTTATGTTAGGAACCTGGGTGGTAATTCCCAGATATGCTCAGAATTAGTCCAAAATGACAAAAAATACACCGAACTCACAGACATTGCCAACAACCTAGCTGACAGGTTCAGCGCAAACTTCTCCCCCCCTCCCCACCAAAAGGGCAAATATCTATCCCAGCAGATTGCTACCCCCCTGACATCTCAGATGCTCAGGTAAGAGCCGCCCTCTCCAAAGCAAAAAACACAGCATCAATGGGACCAGACGGTGTCCCGGGCTGCGTCCTACATGAACTCCAAGAAGAGCTAAACCCAAACATAAAACTACTGTTCAATCTCAGCCTTACTACAGGATATGTGCCCAAAGAGTGGCTTACAGCAACAGTGGTCCCTCTCCATAAAGGTGGTGCCTCAACGGATCCTGGAAACTATCGCCCCATAAGCCTGACTAGCTTGGTCTGCAAAGCTATGGAAAGGATCATCATGGACCTCATAAATAAAGATATTGGGGACCTACAGACACTGGATCCTACCCAGTTCGGCTTTGTTAAGGGCAGATCCTGCCTCTTAAACCTGGTTGATTTCTTTGAAACAGTCACCAAGGCCATTGACGAGGGGAAGGTGGTCCATACAGCCTACCTGGACCTCGCAAAAGCCTTCGATACAATACCCCACTCAGGCATTATAGATAAGCTCACCAGCTTAAATATAAACCCCTATGTCACTAGATGGATTGTAAACTGGCTCAAGGACAGAACCCACATGGTTAGAATTGCTGGAGCCATGTCAGACTCCAAACCAGTTACAAGTGGTGTCCCACAAGGCTCAGTCCTGGGACCTCTCTTGTTCGGTATATATTTCTCGGAGGTACAGGCCAACACGGAAGGACTGTGGCTGACCAAGTTCGCAGATGACTGCAAACTGGGCGCCATAATCGACTCTCCAGCTGACACAAGCATCCTCCAAAAGGGCCTCATAGAAACAGACAACTGGTGCCAGAGCCATGGCCTCAAGCTAAATGCCAAAAAGTGTATAGTCATCCCCTTTGGCAAAAACAAAGTGCCCACAAATTACCACATAGGTGGTAATCCATTAAGTACAGAAGAAGTAATTAGGGACCTGGGGACCCAAAGTTACTGTTTGTCGTTTTTGCATTTAAGTTACCTGTAACACATTGCACTTGTTACCTGGCACTTGCTCACTAAACAATTATAAGTCAGCACTAAAAATTAAAAGCACTACACCCTCGCTCCCCATTGGCCCTTGTTTTCAATTATAAAGGAATTCCCAATATTATTCTAGCATGTCCAAAGGTCAGTTGTCAATCTCTTCTCCGGTCCAGCTGGTGAATATGGGAATCTTGAGGCAATGTTACAACTGCATCATGTACACAGACAACCCTCTCCTCCTCCCAACAAATTCCAACACATGTGAGAGATGCAACCATATAGCCAAACTGGAGGCTAAGCTCTCTCAACTCAGTACTGGCATAACCAGTCAGGAGGAGAAGGAAACCACACTCACTACAATTCCAGTCTCACATAGACCTACCACGACAGCAAACCAAACACATAATCACACAAAACATACTGAGGCTCTAAATAAAGATCTGCCTAAGCAGCAGAGACCTCCAAAGCAGACACCCAAGCAACCGCTACCCCAAAACAAAACAAGTGCAACACATATCTCACAAAGCCAGTGTGCTGAACAGTCACAGCCCTTAAGACTAAAGAACACACCTGATACACTTGTAATAGGTGACTCTATTGTCAGGCACACTGACGTCCCGCTCACCAGGCTGAACAAGGAGAAGGTCACGGTGAGCAGCCTGTCTGGCGCTAGGATCCACCACATAACACAAGTACTCAGGTCACTCCAAGGCAAGTACAAATATGACTCAGTCATTGTCCATGCTGGTGTGAATGACCTGAGGCGATACCTCCCTGGACTACATGAAAAGAGACATAGAGGAGCTCTCTGAGCATGTAGCCCAGGCTGGTATGACCCTGACCTTGAGTAGCATCTTACCCTCACCAAGAATGATGCCACAATATGAAGACAAGATGATCAATTTCAACAATTGGCTTAAGTATTGGTGTCATTCAAAGGGGATACAATGCCTGTCAGCTTGGGATGATATGCACGACAAGCCACGATGCTTTGCTAGGGACGGCTTGCACCTGTCACCCCTGGGCTTTTGGATATTGGCAAAGGCTCTTGCTACCCCCATAGTGCCTTTTTTAGGCAAGGCTCAAAAGACAAACCCACCTCCATAGGTATCACAAGGGATAAGGAACTAAGAGTAATGCTACTCAACGCCAGAAGTCTAAACCTCAAGCTGCACGCACTCGAAACTCTCCTTAGCATGGAGAACATCGATATCTGTGCAGTAGCAGAAACCTGGTTCAGGACTCCCGAGAGCACCCCAGCACTACCAGTTTATACCTCATACCATGCTTTTCGGCCCCAAAACTTGGACCGAACCCCAAAAGGAGGAGGAGTATCGATATTCATCAAAGATACCCACACCTCCAGGTTGGTGGCAAAGCACGAAGCATCAGAGACTATCCATGTACAACTAACAGTGGGTAAAACTGCCTTCCAGTTTATAGCCTGCTACAAACCACCCTCCCAAACCCAGGAACCCCACTCGGCCTTCCTGAGAACACTGGAAAATATGAAGGTCACTCCGAACACCATTATATTGGGCGACTTCAACTACCCAAACATAGATTGGGAGCATTACTCTAGCTCTAACACCCTTGCCCAAAGGTTCCTAGAACTCATAAACTCAAATGCTATGGAACAACTTGTTACCACTCCCACAAGAGGGGAAAACATACTGGACCTGATCATCACCAACATGGGGACTCTATGCTCCAGACCAGAAGTGTATCCCTCACTGGTAAGATCAGACCATAAACTGATCTCACTGGATATTCACATCTCGACCCCACCCCCTGCCCAGAAAACCACAGTGAAAAACTTCTCTAAAGCAAACTTCACACTCCTCAAAACTGAGGTGGAATCCTTCAAAGCCCGGGCCTATGGAAAATACGCCCAGACCGCAGAATCCTTTATAAATGCATTCTATGAACATCTTCAGGAATGCATGGATCATGCAATCCCAAATAAAACCAAGACCCAATCCTACAAAGGCAGACGACCTGTCTGGTGGACCCCAGCCATAAACAAACTATACAATAGAAGGAGGAAGCTACTACATGATAGAGCAAAATCCCAAAAAGGGAAGGCATCTCTGATCAGTATTAGCAAAAAACTAAGAGCACTCATAAAATCGTCAAAGGCCAGCTTTGAGAGAAAAATTGCACAGGACACTAAGGATAATCACAAGGCTTTCTTTAGTTATGTTAGGAACCTGGGTGGGAATTCCCAGATATGCTCAGAATTAGTCCAAAATGACAAAAAATACACTGATCCCACAGACATTGCCAACATCCTAGCTGACAGGTTCAGCGCAAACTCCCCACCAAAAGGGCAAATATCTATCCCAGCAGAGTGCTGCCCCTGACATCTCAGATGCTCAGGTGGGAGCCGCCCTCTCAAAGCAAAAACACTGCATCAATGGGACCAGACGGTGTCCCAGGCTGCGTCCTACATGAACTCCAAGAAGAGCTAAACCCAAACATAAAACTACTGTTCAATCTCAGCCTTACTACAGGGTATGTACCCAAAGAGTGGCGTACAGCAACAGTGGTCCCTCTCCACAAAGGTGGTGCCTCAACGGATCCTGGAAACTATCGCCCCATAAGCCTGACTAGCTTGGTCTGCAAAGCTATGGAAAGGATCATCATGGACCTCATAAATAAAGATATTGGGGACCTACAGACACTGGATCCTACCCAGTTCGGCTTTGTTAAGGGCAGATCCTGCCTCTTAAACCTGGTTGATTTCTTTGAAACAGTCACCAAGGCCATTGACGAGGGGAAGGTGGTCCATACAGCCTACCTGGACCTCGCAAAAGCCTTCGATACAATACCCCACTCAGGCATTATAGATAAGCTCACCAGCTTAAATATAAACCCCTATGTCACTAGATGGATTGTAAACTGGCTCAAGGACAGAACCCACATGGTTAGAATTGCTGGAGCCATGTCAGACTCCAAACCAGTTACAAGTGGTGTCCCACAAGGCTCAGTCCTGGGACCTCTCTTGTTCGGTATATATTTCTCGGAGGTACAGGCCAACACGGAAGGACTGTGGCTGACCAAGTTCGCAGATGACTGCAAACTGGGCCATAATCGACTCTCCAGCTGACACAAGCATCCTCCAAAAGGGCCTCATAGAAACAGACAACTGGTGCCAGAGCCATGGCCTCAAGCTAAATGCCAAAAAGTGTATAGTCATCCCCTTTGGCAAAAACAAAGTGCCCACAAATTACCACATAGGTGGTAATCCATTAAGTACAGAAGAAGTAATTAGGGACCTGGGGACCCAAAGTTACTGTTTGTCGTTTTTGCATTTAAGTTACCTGTAACACATTGCACTTGTTACCTGGCACTTGCTCACTAAACAATTATAAGTCAGCACTAAAAATTAAAAGCACTACACCCTCGCTCCCCATTGGCCCTTGTTTTCAATTATAAAGGAATTCCCAATATTATTCTAGCATGTCCAAAGGTCAGTTGTCAATCTCTTCTCCGGTCCAGTTGGTGAATATGGGAATCTTGAGGCAATGTTACAACTGCATCATGTACACAGACAACCCTCTCCTCCTCCCAACAAATTCCAACACATGTGAGAGATGCAACCATATAGCCAAACTGGAGGCTAAGCTCTCTCAACTCAGTACTGGCATAACCAGTCAGGAGGAGAAGGAAACCACACTCACTACAATTCCAGTCTCACATAGACCTACCACGACAGCAAACCAAACACATAATCACACAAAAACATACTCGGAGGCTCTAAATAAAGATCTGCCTAAGCAGCAGAGACCTCCAAAGCAGACACCCAAGCAACCGCTACCCCAAAACAAAACAAGTGCAACACATATCTCACAAAGCCAGTGTGCTGAACAGTCACAGCCCTTAAGACTAAAGAACACACCTGATACACTTGTAATAGGTGACTCTATTGTCAGGCACACTGACGTCCCGCTCACCAGGCTGAACAAGGAGAAGGTCATGGTGAGCAGCCTGTCTGGCGCTAGGATCCACCACATAACACAAGTACTCAGGTCACTCCAAGGCAAGTACAAATATGACTCAGTCATTGTCCATGCTGGTGTGAATGACCTGAGACGTACCTCCCTGGACTACATGAAAAGAGACATAGAGGAGCTCTCTGAGCATGTAGCCCAGGCTGGTATGACCCTGACCTTGAGTAGCATCTTACCCTCACCAAGAATGATGCCACAATATGAAGACAAGATGATCAATTTCAACAATTGGCTTAAGTATTGGTGTCATTCAAAGGGGATCCAATGCCTGTCAGCTTGGGATGATATGCACGACAAGCCACGATGCTTTGCTAGGGACGGCTTGCACCTGTCACCCCTGGGCTTTTGGATATTGGCAAAGGCTCTTGCTACCCCCATAGTGCCTTTTTTAGGCAAGGCTCAAAAGACAAACCCACCTCCATAGGTATCACAAGGGATAAGGAACTAAGAGTAATGCTACTCAACGCCAGAAGTCTAAACCTCAAGATGCACGCACTCGAAACTCTCCTTAGCATGGAGAACATCGATATCTGTGCAGTAGCAGAAACCTGGTTCAGGACTCCCGAGAGCACCCCAGCACTACCAGTTTATACCTCATACCATGCTTTTCGTCCCCAAAACTTGGACCGAACCCCAAAAGGAGGGGGAGTATCGATATTCATCAAAGATACCCACACCTCCAGGTTGGTGGCAAAGCACGAAGCATCAGAGACTATCCATGTACAACTAACAGTGGGTAAAACTGCCTTCCAGTTTATAGCCTGCTACAGACCACCCTCCCAAACCCAGGAACCCCACTCGGCCTTCCTGAGAACACTGGAAAATATGAAGGTCACTCCGAACACCATTATATTGGGCGACTTCAACTACCCAAACATAGATTGGGAGCATTACTCTAGCTCTAACACCCTTGCCCAAAGGTTCCTAGAACTCATAAACTCAAATGCTATGGAACAACTTGTTACCACTCCCACAAGAGGGGAAAACATACTGGACCTGATCATCACCAACATGGGGACTCTATGCTCCAGACCAGAAGTGTATCCCTCACTGGTAAGATCAGACCATAAACTGATCTCACTGGATATTCACATCTCGACCCCACCCCCTGCCCAGAAAACCACAGTGAAAAACTTCTCTAAAGCAAACTTCACACTCCTCAAAACTGAGGTGGAATCCTTCAAAGCCCCCGGGCCTATGGAAAATACGGCCCAGACCGCAGAATCCTTTATAAATGCATTCTATGAACATCTTCAGGAATGCATGGATCATGCAATCCCAAATAAAACCAAGACCCAATCCTACAAAGGCAGACGACCTGTCTGGTGGACCCCAGCCATAAACAAACTATACAATAGAAGGAGGAAGCTACTACATGATAGAGCAAAATCCCAAAAAGGGAAGGCATCTCTGATCAGTATTAGCAAAAAACTAAGAGCACTCATAAAATCGTCAAAGGCCAGCTTCGAGAGAAAAATTGCACAGGACACTAAGGATAATCACAAGGCTTTCTTTAGTTATGTTAGGAACCTGGGTGGGAATTCCCAGATATGCTCAGAATTAGTCCAAAATGACAAAAAATACACTGATCCCACAGACATTGCCAACATCCTAGCTGACAGGTTCAGCGCAAACTCCCCCCCCACCAAAAGGGCAAATATCTATCCCAGCAGAGTGCTGCCCCCCTGACATCTCAGATGCTCAGGTGGGAGCCGCCCTCTCCAAAGCAAAAAACACAGCATCAATGGGACCAGACGGTGTCCCAGGCTGCGTCCTACATGAACTCCAAGAAGAGCTAAACCCAAACATAAAACTACTGTTCAATCTCAGCCTTACTACAGGGTATGTACCCAAAGAGTGGCGTACAGCAACAGTGGTCCCTCTCCACAAAGGTGGTGCCTCAACGGACCCTGGAAACTATTGCCCCATAAGCCTGACTAGCTTGGTCTGCAAAGCTATGGAAAGGATCATCATGGACCTCATATATAAAGATATTGGGGACCTACAGACACTGGATCCTACCCAGGTCGGCTTTGTTAAGGGCAGATCCTGCCTCTTAAACCTGGTTGACTTCTTTGAAACAGTCACCAAGGCCATTGACGAAGGGAAGGTGGTCCACATAGCCTATCTGGACCTCGCATAAGCCTTCGATACAATACCCCACTCGGGCATTATAGATAAGCTCACCAGCTTAAATATAAACCCCTATGTCACTAGATGGGTTGCAAACTGGCTCAAGGACAGAACCCACATGGTTAGAATTGCTGGAGCCATGTCAGACTCCAAACCAGTTACAAGTGGCATCCCACAAGGCTCAGTCCTGGGACCTCTCTTGTTTGGTATATATTTCTCAGAGGTACAGGCCAACACGGAAGGACTGTGGCTGACCAAGTTCGCAGATGACTGCAAACTGGGCCATAATCGACTCTCCAGCCGACACAAGCATCCTCCAAAAGGGCCTCATAGAAACAGACAACTGGTGCCAGAGCCATGGCCTCAAGCTAAACGCCAAAAAGTGTATAGTCATCCCCTTTGGCAAAAACAAAGTGCCCACAAATTACCACATAGGTGGTAATCCATTAAGTACAGAAGAAGTAATTAGGGTCCTGGGGACCCAAGTTGATAGCAATCTCTCATTTGACAACCACGTGGCCAAAGTGGTTAGAAAAACATTTTATATAGCCCACCTAATCATGAAGGGATTCACATCTAGATTAGGGGAGGTCATCGTGCCTCTTTACTCATCCCTCATCAGGCCCATAATTGAGTACAATGCCCCTTTTGGGATATACCTTTCCAAACACCTGCAGCAACTGGAAAGACCCCAAAAGTACCTCACCAAGAGGATCAAAGGGCTCAAACAGATGCCATATGCTGCCCGGTTAAAGAAACTCCAGCTCTACTCAGTGGCATAACGCCTGCTCAGAGGTGACCTGTGCCTGACGTATAAGGCCATGTCCAACCCGGAATTAAGGGACATGCTGCACCTCAAAAAATCCAAATCCCATCGTGCTACACGCTCGAGAGACTTGAACCTCAGCACTGAAATAAATAGGACATGCTGGAGGGACAGATTCATAACCCAGAGGCTCCCTTCACTATGGAATAAAATCCCAGTCCAGGTTAGGCAGAGTCCCTCATTGACTCTCTTCAAGAGGAATCTTGATGAGTGGATGGGAGATCATAGGTTTACCCCGGGTATTACTTCTGTGTCACTGTTAGACAGAGGCACAGTATACTAACCTCGAAAAAGGGCATAGCAAAATTAATTTAAAATGGGTGGCGAAAGCCAAACACATTCTGGCTAGGCTTATAAATGCCCTAGGGCAGATAGCCTAGTATGAACCTATGAACCTATGTGTCTTCTGTATTTGCTGGTTGGCAGCGAGTTTGTATCTGAATTATATTGTTTGAATGTATTATTTATTTATTTATTTCCAGTTTGATAACCGGGGGGGATCCACTGGGCCCAGAGGGCCCATTTTCAATGGAGGCCCGGGGAGAAAAGCTCCGTATTACATACAACTAAAACAAGCATAGAGTTTTACATTTAGGCCCGGGGAGAAAAGCTCTGTATTACATATAATTAAAACAAGCATACATTTATGCAATTATACATACAATTATAAATGTTTTAGAAAACAAATGTAAAATTATATATGGAGTTGTATCAAATTGAAAAGGTGCACAAAGAAAGGAAGAAAAAGGGGAACACAATAAGGGCGCCCGCAGGCAGGTGCAAGGGGGTGCACTTGCACCCCCCTGGATTTTCTTAATGCTATCTGGCAAAACACACTTTTTTTTCCACTTACTTTGTTTTTCCCCATAAAGCTGTTAGTGGAGGTGGCGTGGCAGGCAGTCACATGACTGACGTGACAACGAGCCTCAAACTCCTCCTTAAATAATCGTAGTTGTATTTGCATGATCATGGAAGACTGCAGGTGGACGGTGGAAGACTGATGAATCTTGATTTTAACCTCCTGAGCAAAACCGTCGTGTTTCGTGTGGTGAGTGGTGGAAGGACTGGACTGGTGGTGGTGCGCATGTGGTATTGGTATTATTACAACAAGAAGGTAGGTGGTTCAGGGTTTTTTGTAAAGTGACTGACTGAACACTTGGCGCCAAAATGCAAAAGTGGCGCGGCACACTTACTTGAGATGTGTGAGAGTGAGTGGTGCTCTGGACTGCACCCTCGTCCTTCGTGTTATAATCCCTAAAAATCACACCTTTCAACCCTCAATTGTGCGCCAGTTACAGCACGTCTGACCGTCCCTCCAGGCATCATCACAATGTGATGAGCTGCCATCTTGCTTTCCTCATGTGTGCTTTTCTGGCTGCTCATACTAAAGTTGGCCATGAGGCCATGGCCATCTCATACTGCACGGCACGATCGGTCTCTAGTCTTGTCTCAGTGTATCTGGGATTTTCAGACCCTAAAAGGTGGGTTTATATTTTGTGGGCAATTTGGTGACTGGAGAGAAATACTGAGTAGTTGTGTTGCGTCTTATTTGGGGTTGTGTAATTGCTTGCAGATTTAGAGCTTGGGTAACCTGAAGCTGTGGTCAGATGAGGACTGTAATCTTTAATAATTGTTGTGTAGTTTACTACTGGAGTAATGTGACGTTAGGTGTTGCTGGCTCTGGCTGGTATAACTTGAGCAGTACTGTTGTTGCTGCTATTATTTCGTATGTTTTACTGTTTTACTATTACACAGTTGTAACAGTACTGGAGAAATCATTCAGTAGGCACTGTGCCACTGTTAAAATTATTCACCAACCACACACACTTCCCAGAACTTCAAAGCGATTGGTATGAGAAACAGCCACACCAACAATTCCAACTTTCATAATAAAAAAAAAAAACAAACCCATAGGATGCACTCTAGATTTCTTGCCTTGGGACTCGGTCAGGAAGACTAAGGGAATATTCTGCAGAACAATCTTTAATTGTGGATAATTTCAAGAACATTTGTAGTAGTGGTAAATACTGATGTGTTTTTTTGAGTACTGCGAGGCTGACACTCAAACATTAATCTTTTTTTTTTTTTTTTTTCCATGGAGGAGTTGTGGTTGTGGATGTAAAGCATATATTACTAAGAAGTCTGAAAACTTATTTAGTGATTTCAGTTCTCAAATCATCTAAGTGGTTTGCCAGACAATTATCAATTTTATGAGGGACAGACCAAAATATGAGGTAAACATCTGGGCATTCTGCGACAATATGGGCAGTTGAGACCATGAATAATCAAGGGTAAAGGCTGTAACTGACAGAATGGTTGCTAAATAAGGACAAAGCCTAAATGGTAGGGGGGGGGGGAATAAAGGCACAAAAATAGGGTTGCATTTTGTTTATTACTCTTATAAGCTCAAAACATTGCTGGACTATCAGGTTTTGTGTTAGCATGCATATCTTGAAAGATGCAAGTCTGGTATGAAAATGTGTTTATTCAGTGACATCAACCTTTAGTGGATTTCTGGCCAAATATATTTCATAGAGTAGTCTATGTTTGATGGCTTTATGCAGTAATACTGTGTGTACCTGCTTCAGATAATCCCTTTCTGAAAATGTGTTTTGCTGTAGCTTATTAATTTAGAGTGCACCTCACCATTATGAGCAGCAACAGTTTTTTTTATGCATCTTCAAGGTACCTGATACCTCTTTCTTTATGTTGTCTCAAGAACTGTACGCAGCATTTAAGATGTAGTCCAACCAGACTTCTGTAGAATGAAAGGATTTTTTTTTTGCTTTTGGAATCTGCCCATAATGGTATAACTCCTGAATCTACACCAGTGCCTTTTCTTTGCTACACGTATTTACTACTTTACTGCTACAGTTGCAATTTGATATCCGTTTTCCTTGCAGAGACTGGTATGTGGAACTGTTCATAATTCCCTCCACCTTGACTAAAGCCCCAGTTCCAGCTGAAGAAAAGCAGCCCCAAAGCATTATACTGCCACCACCATACTTCACCATGGGGATGTTGTTCTTTTGGTGATGTGAAGTGGTGTTTTTGTGCCAACGTATCTTCTCGAATGTGCCCAGAAAGTTCAACCCTGGTCTCACCAGACCACACACACTTTCCCACATGCTTTTGGGAGACTTGATGTCTTGTTTTGCAAATTTTAGCCTGGCCTGGGTGTTTTTCTGTGTAAGAAAATGCTTCTGTCTTCCAACCCTACCTACCCTATAATCCAGACATATGGAGAATATGGGAGATAGTTGTCACATGTAGTACACAACCAGTACTTTCCAAAAATTCCTGCAGCTCTTTCAGTGTTGCTGTAGGTCTCTTGGCAACCTCCCTGACCAGTGATCGTGTTGTCTTTTCTTAAATTTTGGAGGGACGTGCAGTTCTTTGCAACATCATTGTTGTCCCATATTTTCTCCACTGTTTGAGTGTCTTCACTGTGTTCCATGGTATATCCAATGCTCAGTAAGATATAAGTGCTGTACTACTTTGACTGGTTGTACATACTAGGAAATGTTACACATGTTTCATTTGGGGAAGTTTTTAAATTTGGTGATTGTGCATATCTCAACATTCTACTGAAGGGGTTGCTTGGGTGAAGTGTTCATGCTGGTGGTTGCACGTAGTAGGAAATGTTACTGAAGGGTTGTTTGGGGGAAACATTTCATTGAGGTGCATTTATACCTGGACAGAGTAATGAGGATGTTGCTTGGGGAAATAATTCATTGTATATCAGGGTAGTGCTTGTGGATACATGGTATGACTGCTGAAGTTACTGCTGGCAAAATAGTTTATCGTGTCATTTTGGTGCTTGTGCATACACAATGCAAACAACTGGATGGGTTACGGGGGAAATATAGAAATTAAGTCTGAAAATTTCATATGGTTACATTACTTAGAATACAGCACAGAAATGTAATTATAGTGTAACTAGCTTATAAGACATCAGATACAGCATTGAGTAAATAGTATAATGTAAAATAAGCAGACAAGAAATCACTTCTGCTTGTATTATTCTATTTGTGATTAGTAGTTGCATGAGTGAGATAAAGGTTATCACCCCCACTAACACTCTTCAAGAGAAACCTTGATGGGTGAATGGGAAACAGAAATTTTACCCCAGGGATCACTGCAGTGGCTCTGCTGAGCAGTGGCGCAGGGAACTAATGGCTCTGCTGGACAGAGGCACAGGGAACTAATCTAAGGGGGTGGCGAAAGCCAACACATTCTGGCTAGGCTTATAAATGCTCTTGGGCAAATAGCCTAGTACTTACCTATGAACTTGTTGACTACAGCCGTGGAGCTGCCATATTTTTTGTGCATTTTTCCTGGCTTCGCATTTTAAGAAAGTATAGGGGTTCTACACTCCTGTGTGTCCTCCTTTGTATAAGATTCCTAATAACTTGTTAGATTGACAGTCATTCCCTATTGCAATATTATCAGCTTACCATTTTTAATGTAACATAGACAATTTATTCTTCAAAGGCAGCAGGCACTGAATTTGTATATGAAACATTGAAATGTAAAGTTTTCTTAGTTAGACATGTCTTTAAGGTAGAATTATCTGGATGACTTTTACTTCTGAAAAGATTGTGCTTTTTGAGTAGTATTGGTGTATTATAATGATGGAAGTATGAGTGGCATTTTATGGTCAACATTTTCTGCAATGGGTGCTTTATCATTATTTCAAACATTTTGTTTCGTTGCTTTATAGAAAAATGTTCATTGCTTTCTAGAAAAATGTTCATGACTACAAATTTAAAATACCATTCTAACAAATTGTGATGTATTATATAAGAAATATAATTTATCATGAGGGTGAATCATAATACATACATGTGTACATGGCCCTATAAATGTGTGCAAGGAGCTTATGGTTTGAAAACAGCTCAAAGGTAAACTTAATCCTCCACTGCCAGATGCATTTTCTTTTAATGTGGGTTTTCATGCCATTTCAATGAGTGTGAGTTTCAAGGGCAGAGAAGTTTACTGCTCATGCTGAGTCTGTTTTCATTGTGAGACTGTATTTAGCAAATGGCTATCAGTGCTTGTGCTATTTTATTTCAATATCTGTAATAATTGTAGAAGTAAATAAGAAAATTGGTTCCCTGTGTCTTTATTTAAAATATCTATGATTCTTTCCATGCGTTTACGTAGAAGACCAGTCAGACTTATGGTCTATGGTTATCCATGTCAGTAGAAGGCCAAATCTTGTGCTAAGGATTAACTACTGCAGTCCTCCATTCACTAAGCATGAAACCAATTAGTTGGCTCATGTTGAACAGTGATTTTAGAGTGCTTGATACCTCATGTTTCATGCTATCCAAGAGGTATCCCAGGATATTCTCAGGGTCTATTGAGGTAGTATTCTTTGACTTGGAGAGTGCATTGAAGACTTGCTTGCTAATGACAGCCAGAGGATTTATGGTCAAGGGTGTCTTCTTGAGATTCACAGAATGTAAGCAAGGTAGTAAGGATGTAAATTTCAACTGCTTTACTTTTTGTTTGGTTGACTCCCATGGGTACACATCTTCATTAATTGTCAGTGACAGTATGACTTAGCCCAGCTAAAATGTATTTGCTGTTGGGAATGTAAGGTTTACCATTCCAAAAGGCTTAGTGTGACTGTAGGCCATAGGAGAGATCATAGGAGTGATCATGCATTGCCAGGTGACCCATGCTGGTGAAAGGGAGGTAGTTGTGGCTCATAGCTTGGGTGTTACGTAGGGAGAGCACAATATGTTGTACCTACAGACCACAACACTGCGGAGCATGTGATGCCTAGACCCTGACAGTCCTTTAATCAGCAGCATTACTGGAGGTGTAATGGGGGTAAACAGGGGTATGGGCTGCAAGGGGAAGAAGAGTAATCTTGGGGAGGGGGGTCAAACTGATCTGTCCTAGTGTAAATGGAAAGGTATTTTGTTTTTTGACTTTTGGAAGATGTACCTTTGGAATGAAAATGTTCATGCATCGTGTAATTACTACCGTGGCATATACTTCTGTTCAGAGATCAGCAATATAAAGGGGGCGTGTGGCTTGGTCAGCAGTGTTTATGTGGA
>NC_056727.1:5522567-5527567 GCF_019279795.1 Protopterus annectens | reverse complement strand
TATTGCCTTGGTGTTCCACACTGAAAATTCAACCCCCATACAAACTACGTAAGGGCTTTAATGCCCGCACATTTGCTGAAAGAAAGAACAAATTAATATTAAAGGGTCTATTGAAAATGTCTTTCTTGGAGGCTTTGTCTGAGGTGGAGGATTCAACCCCTCCTAAAAATGAACATAAGAAGAGGAGACAGTCTGTTCCATCCTCTGCTCATACTAGTGGATCTAAGTCTGCTATGTCCTTCATGGAACCAAAACCAAAACATCCAAAATTGACTTCTGCACCTATGTTGACACGAGAGCCTAAAACTCCATATACGGTTCCATCCTCAGATATGGAACTGATTATGTCCTCAGCACCTGCAATACTGACCACTGCTACAGTACCAGTGCCTTTCTCATCACCAAAAATAGTCTTCCCAATTCAGGTCATTACCCCCCTCCAATGCAACCTTCTGGTCCTTTGTCCACGGTGCCGAAGGGAGAAACCTTGGCTAGGACACGATATTCCCCATCGGTAGATCCTTTTCTCGTACAACAATTGAGTCAATTTCTTGAACGGCCTGATTCTCCATTGGGGATGTCAACCTGCTCCACCGGGAGCCTTTGGGAGCTCGACGCAGTGAGACTCGTGGATCAGCTCCTTGCAGCCAGAGGAATTCCTACTCCTTCTAAAAACTCCCTCCCACCCCGAGCTGAGGAATTTTCTCCACAGACTCTGACATATATTCCTCCTTCAACCTCCCTGCAGGTAATGGAGCCCTCAATGCCGATGCCTTTCCTGGTTCCAGCTTCTTCGGTTCCATTGGTAGATCTTACCATGGCTTCGTAGCCTACCCTGTGGTCCTCGACTCAATCGGGGTTGACCCATCCTCGAGATTGTGACTGGTCTGTTGGCACCATGATCCCTAGTATGGTGCCTATTTTTTCTGTGGTGCCGTCTACAGTTCCAGTTGGGTTCCTCTCATGCCTCCCTCCCTCATCGGAGCTGAGTGTGACCCTGGTTTCGAGGTTGGCTTTCTTGGTTCCGGGCTCCCATTCCTCTTTGGGCAGGCCTGCTTTCCAGGTGATGGAGAGGGCATTCATCTCAGCAGGTTCACAGCTGGTTCCTTTGGTACTGAAATGCCACATATACATGTCCTCTGAACCACAGCTGACACAGTCCACTGCCCTGAGACATTGAGCATGGCAACCACAAGATACCATACCACAGGGCACCCTCTCTTTGCAGTCCTCCTCAGAAACCCCACTGAGGAACTGCCCCGTAAGAGATCATGCAAGAAGAAGGACATGGACTCTCCTTGAAGAATCCCTTGCCGAAGATACAGACTATGAAGAGGGGGAAGGTTTCCCATGGTCACCCCCTGAAGATGTCTCCTTTGGGGACATACTAGAAATCTTAAAGTAGCGGGGAGACTGGAAGCCCTCCAACCCTTCCTCTGAGGAGTCTGTATTTTTGCAGGCTTTCCGTGTTCAACTCTCTACTTCCTGGGTGACCCCACCTGCAGATGATCTAGTTCACCTCATTGTGCAGCGCACCTGGAAGAGTCCTGACACAGTTGTGCCTATCCCCTGGAGACCGAACAACATTCTCTCCCCTCCAGAGGATCACCCTCATTGGTCCAAAGGCTTCGCAGTAGATGCCCTGGTGGTGGTGGTGGCCACTAGGAAAGAACTTGCCAAGGAGAGTTCTCCTGTCCATCCTGCAAACAGGGAGTCTCGAGCAATAGACAAACTAGGGAAGCAGGTGTATGCTTCATCGACTTTTGCCATTCGGTCCTTGAGTTACTTGGCACACTTTACCTATCTCCAGAGACCGGATTACAGAACTCTGAGAAACCCGAGCAGGAGCAGTATCTGATGAGTTACGAGACAAAGTTGCCTCACAGCTTGCCACCCTAGAATCCATATCTAATTCATCCATGTGGTTGATTTCTCATACTACCGAAGGGGCGGCTAGAGTAGTTGGGTGCAGGCTTTGTCATGAGACGTCATGCCTGGATGTGCTTATGTGACTTTGCTGACCCTTTTAAGTCTTCCTGTTTGATGCTTCCTCTCTTTTTGGCCCAAAGGTAAAAGACACATTAGCCAGGTGTGAAAAGGATGGTAAGAACCTGTCTGCCGTGGGCATGAATTTTTTCCACTCCCCAATGATCCTACTCTAGGAATCAGAGGAGTGGAAAGATGTGGCACAGGAAATCCCAGGGTAATTTCTGAGACACTTGGTGATTTTTTCCCCCAGGGCAAAATGGGGGAACTCATCAGAAAGATGCCACTCCCAAGGCAGAGGTGGTCCACGTAATCAGGGATCTAGAAATTCTTTCTCTGCACAGCCCTATCAGCGCTCCTGAAGAGCGGCCCAATTACTTACCTTTGGAAGCATTCAGGGGACGATTTTCTCTGCACCACCTTGCCTGGCAATCCATAACAACAGATTCTTGGGTGCAGACCATAATTACCAGAGGTTACCACATCCCTTTCGATATTTTCCAAAAACCGCAAAGGCAAATTCCCAATGTTCCAACCAGTCAATGGGATGCAACAGCTCAGAAAATTGAAAAGCTGCTTCTAAAAAGAGTCATCCAAACAGTCCCACCAGACCAGATAGAATCTGGATTTTACTCAAGGTTCTTTTTAGTGCCAGAAAAGACAGGGGACTGGAGGCCAATTTTGGACCTCAGCATCCTAAACAAGTTTGTCAGACAGACAGAATTCCAGATGGCCATGGTTCAGTCTATCCTCCCGATCCTGGAGAAAAACAGTTGGATGTGCTCGACAGATCTCCAGGATGTGTGTTATCACATAAAAATGGACAACATGCTCCAGGAAATGCCTCTGTTTCCGGCTGGGAGCCAGTCACTACCAATTCCAAGTGCTGCCCTTTGGTCTCTCTACAGCCCCCAAAGTGTTCACAAAATGCATGGCAGTGGTAACAGCTCACTTGAGACTGCAAGGATTTTGGATGTTTCCATATTTAGATGATTGGCTCCTTACTGCCCTTATCAAGTGTCTGCTGCTTCTAGCCTTACATTACACCCTACAGCTAGCAAGATCCTTAGGGATCTCAATAAATGAAGAAAAGTCCAAAGTGATACTTAGTCAAAATCTAGAATTCATAGGAGCAACTTTCGACACTCAGTCTTGCCTAGTCACCCTCCCACTTCACAGACTCCAAAGACTAAGGTCTCAACTCCGGGCACCAAAGACTAAGGTCTGAACTCCGGGTGATACTCTCTGAGGACAAGGTCTCAGCTCATGCGGTCCTTCAACTACTAAGATCAATGGTAGCATCGATTGTAGTAGTTCCTCTAGCAAGACTACACATGAGACTCCTACAATGGCTCCTAGCATCACAGTGGTTCCCTTTAACTCATCCTATGTCATTTCCGGTCCACATAACAAATCAATGCAAACAAGATGGAAATTGGTGGATGAAGCCAGAAAAGGAACTATGGAGTCGTCCCTTCTCTCCCTCTCAGCCCAAGGCCACAGTGACCACGGATGCATCCCTGATGGGGTTGGGGGGATAATTCCAGGGAAAGACAGTCCAAGGCACTTGGTCCCCTGTGGAGGTCAACCTACATATCAGGTCAACCTACATATCAAGGTTCTAAAACTGAGGGAAGTGCTTCTAACGTTGCAAGCATTCCAGTCTTTCCACCATCAAGGACAATTGCTATCCAGTCAGACAACATGTCCGTAGTCTATCAGTAAACTGGGGGAACCAAATGCTACCCATTGCCTCGAGAAGCCATGAGAGTTTAGCAATGGGTGAAATCTTCCAACCACTTTCTAATAGTAACGCAAATTCCCGGGGATTCCAGCGTGATTGTAGACAAGCTGAGCAGATGTATTCTCCTGCCTCACAAGTGGCCCCTCAATCCTGTCATAGCAGTGAAGATCTTCAGCCGCTGGGTGCCAGCCTTGCTGCGATTTATTCGTGTCCCCCACAAACCACAAATGCAGTAGCTACTTTGCCCTAATCCTCCCTCAGAGGGAGTCCCCGCGGGATGCTGTAATACATGATTGGCCCACGGGACTTCTTTATGCTTTTCCTCCTCTTCCTCTGATCCTGCAATTCCAAAAGAAAGCTCTTCGGTTGAGAAGCAGAGCAATCCTCATTGCACCCTATTGGTCCCAATAAGTTTGGTTTCCCTTCCTTTGGCCTCATCTAGTCTACCGACTGTGGATTCTGGATCCAACTACAGAATTGATGTCGCACCCACAAGGGTTGATCCAGCCAAACATATCGAGTCTCAAGCTGACAGCTTAGTTCCTCCACTTCCACTAATTGCCAGGCAGAATAATCTATCTTCCCCATTCGTCTGGCGTCCCATAAGCAATCCACCAGGAAACTTTATCTCAGCAAATGGAAAAGATTCATAGTTTGGTATCAATAGAAAAAACTAGACACTTTTTCCGCTTTGATTAGTTCTGTACTGGACTACTTATACTATTCGAGTATACCTGGAGGCAATTTCAAACTTCCACAGTGGCTTCCAGGTCTCCCCTTTGATATCTCACTGTCTGTGTAAGATCTTTTTGAAAGGCATCACGCATATTAGACCACCCTTCAAGGAACTAATCGAACCTTGGAATTTGATGCTAGTTCTACAATCCTTGAGTCTTCCTTCCTTTGAGCCTGCTGCCACTTGCGATATGAAGTTTTTATCCTGGTAAACTCTATTCCTGGTAGCAATTACCTCGCAAGGTGAATGAAGCATTGTGCATAAAATGCCCTTACATGTTTTTCCATAAAGACAGAGTATCACTTCGGCTTAACCCCTCCTTCTTACCCAAATTTATTTTGGATTTGACTATTAATCAGTCGATTGACCTGTCAGTCTTCTTCCCCAATTTTTCTAATAAAGGAGAATATTGTCTGCATTTGCTGGATGTGCATAGACAGTGGGCCAGATTCAGGAAGGCTTACACGGAGTTCAAGAGTAGTGTAAGCCTCCGTGTAAGCCTCCTGATTCAGCAACAGCCCAAATCTCCGTGTA